>NC_139992.1:9120830-9168437 GCF_964263955.1 Coregonus lavaretus | reverse complement strand
ACTCTCTGGGGGTTGGCTGGTTGTCGTTTTACACACCCTGCTTCTTTAGGCAGTGCCAACCCCGTAGGTCAGTGGTGCCAGCACTATTGGCAACAAACAGACGCCATTAAAAAGATAGACAATGATAGCATGAATTGGCATCAACAACTTCCAGACAAGGCACCAGAGACTGGAAGATGGAATGCCAGACACTGGGTACCAACCAGGGAGGTGTTGGCATGGTTCCCAACTGGAAGGCCACGAGAGAAGGGGACCAGATGGGTCCAGAGATAGGACAGAGCCTGGAGGTCTGAGCACAGCACAGCCTGAGGTCCCAGCATATGGAGAGAGGAGAGAAGAGGGACAGAGAGACAGAGCGAAGCTACACACGAAGAGCCTGGAGGAGATGTGGACACTAGTCAGAGGTGGACGGACAACTGGCATTACCCACGGCTCACTGGTTGTGTCTAATAGATAAATGTTCATTGGAAAATCTTACTAGCAAAGGCTCTGGACTCTGGAGACCCACCGCATCGTAGGAGCTTGGTGAAGTGTCTCCATCACACGTCCTGTTTATAAAGTGATGCATGCGCAATCTACTTCAAATTAACACAGTTTGGGCTTCATGATGGGCATGAAGAAAATCCCATTAAAGGCAAATCACACTTGGTCTACTTTGCAGATATGAAACAAACAGACAATCATAATATCAGTCAAAAGTATCAAATTCCCTGTTTATGCTACAAAACGAAATTTTTAAAAATAGGTTCTATTTGACTCAAAATTCCATGACGTAGAGTGAGTCATTGTTGGCTGAATAGATGGACGCAGTTCAATGAATGATTTACAGTACTGTAGATAATTCATTAATAAATGTTTTGGTACTCCAACAAATATTGCTATCAGGTTGTAAATCACAGCTGGCCTGGTACATTGTTTGCTGCCTCCATTCGGGATGCACTGTTTCAGTTTCAATGGCTCAACATTTTGGACAAAAACAGACAAATGTACCTAAGGCTGGGAATGTCAATACAATTAAACTAGCAAGGGCAGTGACCACAAGTCAGTCATAGCGTGGCTAATAGGCTAGCATATCTATCTATGTAGCTATTTATTTAGCAAGATAAAAACACAGAGCCTAACGTTAGCTACAGTGGCTTGCAAAAGTATTCACCCCCCTTGGCATTTTTCCTATTTTTGTTGCCTCACAACCTGGAATTAAAATGGATTTTTGGGGGGTTTGTATCATTTGATTTACACAACATGCCTACCACTTTGAAGATTTTTATTGTGAAACAAACAAGAAATAAGTGTTGCAAATGGGTTATTTGCATATAGGCATACTGTAGCACTGATTGCCTATGACGCACCGGTCTGTGTAGAGTCCAGTCCTGGACAAGACTGACACGTTTTTATTAGGTTTTATTTCCTGCAGTGTCTAATAATTGTCCAATCGCACAGCTGCTTTCCCACTCTATAGTGCTACAAAAGTTTCACAAATGCTTTACTCTACGTCCTTCCCAAAAATTTTATGAAAGTATGAAAATGTGAAAATTACAAAGGTTCATTAATTATTATAAATTATGATATGGTATTATTTATTAATTTTTTCTCTGCTGGGGGTTTTAATTATATTTCATGTTGCTAAAATGTTGTCAGTTCCACTTTAAAGAGCTCAACAGTACAGTGTTTCACCTCACTAGACATATTTATATTCATGCCATTCTAAAGTATACCTCAAGTGTATCATACAATTACAGCTGTACTCTGTTTAAAAAGGGGAATACGCTCTCCGTACAATCAGAATAATATACAAAGCATAATTCCTGCTCACTGGCTCAGCCCAAATGTCTGAGGCTCAGCCCAAATGTCTGATTCAATTATGAGTGAATTAAATAATGTAAATAGCAACATGCCTGATGTTTTAGTCGGTGTTCACCTTCCAAAAGAAAGTGTTTACTTGGCTATGATTTCCACTGTAGGTCTACAGTACATTGTCATGTCACAAACATGTAACTCGTGCTGTGTAGTGTTGTGTAGTAGGCTCAGTAAATTGAGGACACGAAGGGTATATATTTTAAGGGTACGTTTACTAGTCAAGATTAGCACTCCATCACAGCATACATCATCAGCACAGGCATACTCTTCTTCTCCATAGCTGATATCCTGTTCTAATTGTACATCCGTTCTGAATCAGAATAGGTTGAATATAATACATCTAGTGGTGAACTTGGGTAGTGCAGCAGACCACCACATATTTCTCTCTTGTGAAAGTAAAGCTCTCTCTAAGCATAACCCAAATAAAGCATTCCACAATTCTTGAAATTAACCGTTATTCTTATACCAAGCACAGAATAATAACACTGTTAAAACAAACAGCATAGTAACCAGAACGACAGTAACAATCAGAATATCACATTGACACCTCCCGAGTGGCGCAGTGGTCTAAGGCACTGCATCGCAGTGCTAGCTGTGCCACTAGAGATCCTGTTTCGAATCCAGGCTCTGTCGTAGCCGGCCGCGACTGGGAGACCCATGGGGCGGCGCACAATTCGTCCAGGGTAGGGGAGGGAATGGCCGGCAGGGATGTAGCTCAGTTGGTAGAGCATGGTGTTTGCAACGCCAGGGTTGTGGGTTCGTTTCCCACGGGGGGCCAGTATGAAAAAATATATAAAAAATAATGTATGCACTCACTAACTGTAAGTCGCTCTGGATAAGAGCGTCTGCTAAATGACTAAAATGTAAATGTTAGCAGTCAATTACTGTATTTTCTTTAAGTACTCACAATCTTTCAGATTTTACTGAATATAGTCCTTTAGCCAAGCCGGGCTTCTTCTGACTCTTGCCTGACTCTGAGCATCAGTTTGAATAGTCTGTTGGGAGTGCAAGGGCACTTGGGGATGAGCAGCACCATTTGATAGCGTGGCCTGCTCGGGACACAGTGAGAGATGCTACGCATTCAATGTCTTTCCGTCATCATGGACATAGCTGCTTGTCCTCGTTCCTTTAGATAACTTTGCATGGCACACTGTACTTTGGTGCACCAATTTTTTACATGAAACAAGAGTTTTACGCTCACATGATCTCCCACTTTGATTATTGATTGTTTCGCCCCCCGTTTGGCATCTGTGTAGGATTTCACTTTTTCTTGTGTGGTAGCATGGCATCGTCCGGATACGGAGGGACTCTGTAGAGGGAGAATGTTCAGTTTTGTGCGCAGCGTTGTTGTTCAAAAGTAATCCACTAGGGTGATCGCGTAATAACAATCTGCTGGGGCAGTTTCTAACAGATCAACAATGTCAATTCCAAGTTGTTTTCCCATGGGCCTTCAGGAAGGAGAACAGGCTGGAGTGGCGCGACGTGCGTCTTTGCAGTTTTGTCAAGTGTCTGACAGAGTTGACATGTTGATATTGTAGTTTGTACGGACGTGTCCATTCCAGGCCACCAATAGAGCCGTTGTTCTGTTTGGATGACTCCCTGGTGGCTGTCATGAGTGAATGAAACCAGTCTGTGACACAGCGCAATTGACACAAGTAGGCGGTTTGGACCACGGTACACTAAACACACTTGTACAGAGAGTTAATCTCGAAATTGGAAGTAAGGTACCAGATCTGGGGAAACATTTTTTCTCTCACCGCCTGTACTGGCAGTGGATTATTAATGGATGAGATGTGGGCTTGGTCACTTTCCACTTGAGTAGCGAGCACAATGCAGTGTGCAGTGCGAGATTAGCCTGTAGTAAAAGTATTTATTTGACACGGGAGCATGAGGCCTTTTCAACAAGTTGATCTCTCAATATCTCATCTCCTCTATAACCAAAATCACAGTTCACAAGTAACTCTCTCAGGGCAGCAGCGTAATCTGCTATGGACTCATCAGGTCTCTGTGCTCTTTGTCTGAATTTATGGCGCTCGACCACAACATTGATAGCCGGAATTAAATGGTCCTGGAGAGCTGTGACAGCTATTGCAAACATAGTACCTGTATCTGGTGGAGGTGTAAACGATTCCTTGACCTTCAGTACCAAGGCAATGTAGTAGCATTGCACGCTTCCTAGCATCTGGCCAGTCATCTCCCGTAGCATGGATAGGCACCAAGTAGTTGTTGAAGATTTTCAACCACATGGCCAACGGTAGGTTGACCAGGGAAGGGCAGGAAGGGAGTAGGTGATGATGCTAAAGCCATCCTCGTCGCCAATCTTGTCATGTAGTAGGCTCAGTAAATTGAGGACACGAAGGGTATATATTTTAAGGGTATGTTTACTCTGCAAGATTAGCACTCCATCACAGCATACATCATCAGCACATGCACACTTCTTCCTGTTCTAAATTGTACTTCCGTTCTGTACCAGAATAGGTTGAATAGAATACCTGTATGTCTCTAGTGGTGAACTTGGGTAGTTCCCCAGAACACAACATGTAGCAACACAAAGCAGATTTGACTGGGTATGACAGATCCACTGGTTACACTGTTTAACTTGTTAAGAGTTCAGAGTTAGTTTAATGTATGTTCATTATTGAATAACATGAGAGAAAAGAAGAAACCAGCACACTGCTCCTGCTAGTATCCCTGCTCTTTATTAAGCTTTATGTATCAGCCTCAAGGCCAACGTCAGAGCTTTCTTATGTTTTCTCTCATGTTATTCAATTGTTACCATGCACCTGCAACAAAGATAGCTCAGATGTGTGAGTGCCTTTTGAATTTTGAATCTATTACTGAATGAAATCTTCTTCAAACAGACAGTTGAGTAAGATTGTGGAGAGAATCAGATAAGCTAATAAAAAGGCTTCTTTCCAGAATTGTTAAATGTATCTCAATATCAATCCATCATACATACTGTAGTTGTGCATACTGTACATATTGACTACCTTAGTAGATTTCCATAAAGAGGTTGGCATGAGCCTTTAAACAATGTTTTCTTCCTTTCCTAAATAGGAACAAATCTCTTTTAAGGAAGTGCTACTAAGCCTGTTACACCAATTACCTCAAGAGGGCAGTTTTTATTTTGTCAGATTGGAAATGTTTCTCTCCACGTGTTCACAGTATGCTTAGGGAGGTGCTCGTTACCATGGAAGAACGAATTCAACCCAATTGAAAACGCCTTCAGGGAAGGTTCTTGAAGCCACAGTAATTATTTGATGCGCCATGTCACAAAGGAACAGCGACTGTATACCTTCATGGGAAATTATTAAATGTTCTCATGTTCAAAAACAACAACATATTTCCCTGGTGGGGATTGCTTATGTCAACACACTAGCATATATTGCCATAATTGTTAAACATGGCAGATAATAATGTCTCAGAATGTGGTGCTGTGGTAAAGCTCACATAGGAACATGTTTGGGATAAATAACTACTCCGATAAACATTTTCTATTTGACACGTTTTGCTTACTGGACTTACCTGTACCAGGAATGGGGATTGCGCTTGCTCTGCCGAGAGTGCCAGTTATTGCCAGAGGGGGTGATGAGTTAGGGAGAAGTCTCCATCTGAGAAAATAAGATAAAGAGGCTAAATGTTGGGCAAGAGGAGCAGTCCAAAACTTACAGTACATGTTACAGCACCCCCAACAGGCCAGAGAAAGAAGTACAGGCTGCCTATTCATGGAAGTTACCTAAAATTCAAGGTCACTCTGGAATTCTACAGACTTCAATGTATGGAAATTACTCACCGGAAATTGTGTTTCAAATTGCAATTGCAGCCATCGTAAAATGCTGATGAACAATTAATCTCAACAGTTTCCACATTTTGTCAAAGCAAACCAAAAAATTGGATGCATGCCAGTTGAAATTGGTTTTGAATAGATGCCTATTCTGCTTGTATGATCTGTATTCATTAATCTTATGCTAATGAGTTCCATTGTCACGTCTTGAGTGTTTTGTTTAACGTGTACCCTCTCTGTCTCTATCTCCTGATATATCAGGCCTATTTCCTGTCTTAATTACTTTTACCAATGGAGGAGGTCATCAAAATAAATCTAATCCAGGGCCCATCAAATCAGAAATTAAACCCAGGCACAGGCTATTGATTCAGTTAATCCCAACAGAATCTCCAGACGCATCCCTGAAAGTAGAGCTAATATTCTGGGTTTTAGTCTTAGCTGATACTGCGATCCTATCAGCCACAGAGATATTTGTTGTGTTATCTGCTTAATTGCCTGTGGCTTTTCCAATTGCCCAGAATAGCAAACCCATTCCAGTGACTAACTGGTATTTGACTAACTGGTATTTGACTAGCTGGTATATGAATAGCTGGTATATGACTAGCTGGTATATGAATAGCTGGTATATGACTAGCTGGTATATGACTAGCTGGAATATGAACCATCTTTCCATCTGAATATATTGGCTTTTGAAAAATGACACATGAATGAAAGACATAGATCTTTAACACCTCCCCAAAGACCCTTTTTATTTATTTCATGTCAACACAATTTTTACCCTGTGTTTTCTGACCAACCGGTGACAGTCATTCGTATCACACTCCTATCCGCTGTAATGGATGACACATGTTCTTCCTTCATGAAAACATCCATGTGGGATTCTCCATGCCCCAGCGACAGGCCAGACCAGTCATTTCCTTGTCACGCCTCAAGGATCCCAAATGAGTCTGTCGAAACAATTACAACAGGTATGAGCCTAAAGAGAGCTGTTGAGTTAGAGGTTAGATAAGAAATCACTCAGTCAGACACACATGTGCTGCTCTGAAGGGCTTTTCTCCCACAGCATGGAAAAACATTGGACTTTTAACATGCCTTTTGAAAGAAATGTCCAGCAGGAACTTATTTCAGTACTAGAAATGCTTTTTTCCCAATTTGTGTAAACTCCTTACAGAGGCAATATTTTTTTCATTTTTTTTTTCACCTTTATTTAACCAGGTAAGCCAGTTGAGAACAGGTTCTCATTTACAACTGCGACCTGGCCAAGATAAAGCAAAGCAGTGCAATAAAAACAACACAGAGTTACATATGGGGTAAAAAACATAAAGTCAAAAATACAACAGAAAATATATATACAGTGTGTGCAAATGTAGCAAGTTATGGAGGTAAGGCAATAAATAGGCTATAGTGCAAAATAATTACAATAGTATTAACACTGGAATGCTAGATGTGCAAGAGATTATGTGCAAATAGAGATACTGGGGTGCAAAAGAGCAAAATAAATAACAATATAGGGATGAGGTAGTTGGGTGGGCTAATTTCAGATGGGCTGTGTACAGGTGCAGTGATCGGTAAGGTGCTCTGACAACTGATGCTTAAAGTTATTGAGGGAGATAAGAGTCTCCAGCTTCAGAGATTTTTGCAATTCGTTCCAGTCATTGGCAGCAGAGAACTGGAAGGAATGGCGGCCAAAGGAGGTGTTGGCTTTGGGAATGACCAGTGAGATATACCTGCTGGAGCGCAGACTACGGGTGGGTGCTGCTATGGTGACCAATGAGCTAAGATAAGGCGGGGATTTGCCTAGCAGTGATTTATAGATGGCCTGGAGCCAGTGGGTTTGACGACAAACATGTAGTGAGGACCAGCCAACAAGAGCGTACAGGTCACAGTGGTGGGTAGTGTATGGGGCTTTGGATGGGGCTTTGGAGACAAAAGATAGTGGCCTACAGAGTGCTGTTGTACAGATTCAAACAGTCACTGCAGCAATTGCAATTGTACACTACTGAGCCTCTATTCCAAAGCGTGCAGATGCAGCTGTCACTAAGAAACCAGTGCTTGCCTGGTGTTTAGCATAGAGCTCAAGCTTGCATGTACAGTAGTCAGCAATGGAGCTTATTGTAGAATGGGGAAACCACCTAGTGTTCAAAGACATCAGAATGTTCACAGCTTTTTTGGACGCTCTTCTGTCACTTTACATGTTCTTCCTCAGTCGAATCCCTAAAACAATACATTGTAGCAGAAGCTACTGTTACGCTACTCCATCCATCAATGTGTGAAATGTACTGAGATGTTACTGTTGAGCTTAACCAGTCTGCTCTGTGTTCCAGAGTGTGAACTGTCAGACAGTGTGAAGCCAGCTTACTCACTTGAAAGAAAAAGCTATCAACTGGCTAAAAATGGAATGTGTTGGAACACAGTGAGCTCCAAAGGGATTGGGACAGTGACACAGTGTTGTTGTTGTTTTGGCTCTGTACACCAGCATTTTGGATTTGAAATGATACAATGACTCTGAGGTTAAAGTGCAGAGTGTCAGCTATAATTTGAAGGTATTTTCATCCATATCGGGTGAACCGTTAAGAAATTACATTTTATGGGGCCAAGTGTATAGGGACAAATTCACTTATACAGTGTGTGTATTAAAGTAGTAAAAAGTGAAGTATTTGGCATATTAATAGCAATGACTACATCAAGCTTGTGACTCTACAAATTTATTGGATGCATTTGCTGTTTGTTTTGGTTGTGTTTTAGATTATTTTGTGCCCAATATATAAATGAATGGTAAATAATGTATTGTGTCATTTTGGAGTCACTTTTATTGTAAATAAGAATATAATATGTTTCTAAACACTTCTACATTAATGTGGATGCTACCTTGATTACGGCTATGTGTGCATCTGTAACTTTCTCACTCATCATTATTCACAATTTATTCAGGATTATCCGTAATCATGGTATAAAGCTCAACAGTAACATCTCAGCACATTTTACACATTTGTGGATGGAGGAGCCAAACAGTAGCTTCTGTTACGATGTATCATTTCAAATCCAAAGTGCTGGCGTATAGAGCCAAAACAACAAAAAATGTGTCACTGTATTTCAAACTACTTCACGGCATGCTACTGTAGGCCCTACTACAATATAAACTGTCAGGGATATGTCTACTATCAAACCTTTTTTTACCGAAGATCCTTTAACAGTAATAGATTGTAAAGCATCTATCGAGGTGCAGTGAGTTTCACACCTCCAGCGAAACACCTATCTTAATGGCAGCCAAATTAAAAACATATTTTTATCATTCCACTGAGCTGCATAAAAGGTGGAAAAGCATCTCACTGCTGCGATACACGCTTTAATGGTGACATTCAGCAAAGGCCAATAAAATGTGACTGTCTGAACAGAGAGATCTAATAAGCAGAGCATTCTCACCACCCACTCGCTCTGCATGCAGGTTGTCTGGTGTTTAGCTGATAAGTATCAAATGGAAATTCTACGGGGCTTACATACAACAACAACGTAGCCTACTTTTCATATGTGTTCACATCACAGCATACAGTATATTTACACAGTCTCTACGGCAGCACAACAGCATGCACTGTTTTGAAAGACATCTGATAGTTCATTAATATGACCAAAATGGCACAGTACATCCATGTCTAGGAGAGCATGGTGAGTGAATGCAGGTGAATGATGTAATTTCCTCTCAGGTTCAGAACCTCCGTGAGTCACTCAACAGGTGGAGCAGAACCAGACACCAGTGGATTGAATTAGTGCAAACTAAATATAACCCAAACCAATATAGACTGCTGAAAACAGGCTACAAAACATTATACTCACACAGCCAGCTTCCTGTGTTCGGAGGGTTGCTATGCAATATCCTGTTGGCTCAAGGCTGCTGCAGATTGTCCACAACTGGTCTTTTCCAAGACATTGAGAACACTAAAGCCCTCATTCACATATTTCCATTGTATACTGCATATTTGTGTGACTGTGTATTCAATTACATAGTGGGAAAGGTTGATTTTATGCTCGGGAGTCTTGGGCTGTGTGATGTCACGAGAGGCTGTGTCCTGGAGGGACGTTACATCCCCCTGAGGTGGCTGCAAACCCAGACAGCTATGGCTCCATCTGCTGGTATGGTCGGGAACTCCACCCCTCTATGGCCAATCTTCCCCTACCGCTTTCCGCAGCATGGATTTTAGTGTTTTGTTAAAACGTTCGACTAGGCCATCTGTCTGGGGGTGGTAGACCGAGGTTCTCAGCTGTTTGATTTTCAGTAAAGCACAGAGTTCTTTCATCACCCTGGACATGAATGGAGTCCCTTGGTCCGTCAATATCTCTTTTGGGATTCCCAGACTAGTTGAGAGACGGAACAGCTCCTTGGCGATTTGTCGGGATGTAGCCTTCCTCAGCGGAATGGCCTCCGGGTACCGGGATGCATAGTCCAGAATGACCAGAATGTATTGATGTCCCCTGGAACTTTTCGGTAAGGGCCCGACTATGTCTAATCCAATCCTCTCAAAAGGAGTTTCGATAATGGGCAAGGGAATGAGCGGGTTTCTATATGTGGGCTTTGGCGCAACCTGCTGACACTCAGGGCAACTACGGCAGTAGTTCTCTATCTCTTTGTGTACTCCTGGCCAAAAGAAACGTTGCATGATTCTTTCCTTAGTCTTCTCTACCCCCAAGTGGGCCCCTAGCGGGTGTGTGTGGGCTAGGTTGAGTACTGTGGCCCGATAGGGCTGTGGCACGAGGAGCTGTTCATGCACTTCATCATTTTTCTTGACTATCTGATATACTAACCCCCGGTTTACTGCGAAATGGGGGTAAGTAGGGTTTGTCTTATCACCTAACACTACACCTTCTAATACCTGCACATTTCTTAAGGCATTTGCAAGAGTAGGATCTTGTAATTGAGCCGTACCATACTGGCCTGTGAGAGGGGGAAGCTCTTGGGTGCCTGGGACGTCTTCTTCACTGGAGAACGGAGCACTTTCCTGGGCTGCGTTCTCTTCTCCCGTATCCGGACCAGTCTCGGTGTCGGTCTGGGCACCTGCCATCCCTATCAGAGCCCGGGCGGGAGTGAGTAACTCGGAGGATTGCACCGGAGCCTTCCCAGGATGAGTCTTGCCTCTCCGTTTCCGAGGTACTCGGGTTATCCTCTCCTGAGACTCTCTCCAGAGTGGGTAAAAGGCTGGGCAGTCTCGTCCAATTAGGACAGGGACGGGGAGGGAATCAACCACCCCCGCCGTCGTGTGTATGGTTCCCCGTGTGCTGGTCATTGTAAGTTCAGTAATGGGGTATTCTCTGGTGTCCCCATGGACACAGGAAACTGGGAGGACTTTCCCCGGGGTCAGACACGTTGGGCCCACCAAATCCTTACGCACCAGGGTGGCCCGGCTACCAGAATCTAGTAAGGCCTCCACATCATGGTGATTCACAGTTACCGGGCAGGTGGGGGGTCGATCTGCGCCGCCATCTACGACTCCCAAGAGCGAGGCAAAACGGTGTGTGGGTGCTGAGCTGGAGGACTCCGCAGTGGGCATAGGTTCATCGGCTGGTTTCCCACACTGCCAGGAGATATGTCCCATCTCCCCACACCGGTAACACTGTCGAGTTTCCCCCTCCTGGTGTACTCTTCTTGGACCCGCCTGGTTTCTGGCTCCCCCTGGAGCCGGGATAAGTCCTGACGTGGCTGGGTTCGAGACCTTGGGGTCCTTTGGACGGGTTCTTCCCATTTGTGGTGGGGCCGCACTCCTGGGGTCTTTCCGGGAAGCATTCAGCATCTCCGCTGTGGCCTGGTACTTTTCCACAGCTTCCACGGTCAGATCAGCCGTGGTCAAGGCCTGTTGACTGATGAACCGTTTTGCCTCATAAGGCAGGGCGCGTAGGTAACGATCCACCACAACGGCCTCCACCACCGCCGCTGCTGTATTCCTCTGCGGATCCAGCCATTTCCTTGCGATTCGGACAAGTTCATGCATCTGCGCCCGAGGAGGTTGGTCTGGTTGGAAGGTCCAGCTGTGAAAGCGCTGGGCCATACCAAACTTTGTGAGTCCATATCTGCTGAGGATCTCAGCCTTCAGGGCATCATAGTCAGTAACCTGGTCAGGGCCCAGGTCCCGGACAGCATTCAGCGATTCCCCGGTTAGAAAGGGGGCTAACAGACCAACCCACTGTTGCTTGGGCCAGGCTTCCCTAGTGGCCGTGGCCTCAAATGCATGCAGGTATGCCTCAATGTCATCGGTAGCTCCCATCTTAGATATAAAGTCACTTGCCTTTATTGGGCGGGTATTTTGGACAACCCTCTGTCTCTGCAACTGCAATTCCTCTGCCTTCAGAAGGTTGGCTTTCTTTTGCTCCTCCAAGAGAGCCACGGTTGCTTGCATCTGGGCTTGCTGGCCAGCAACAAGGGCTTTCAATATGTCCTCCATTTCAGTCGGCGGGGAGCCTACGGCCAACTTGGAAAACTGGGTGATCAAACCTTCGGTATCCTCCTCTGACATGCACTATTAACGCTTGAGCTGCCCGTATTCTCCACCATCTGTGACGTCACGAGAGGCTACACAGCTTTCAGCGGGGTTGCTCAAGTAGTGCAAGGAGACAAGGTTCAAACAAACCAAGGATTTTATTATAGGTCTTGGGAAATTAACGAAAATATAACAAAAGTCTGTTCTCTTGTGGCTCTTTAAGGGTTAACAGTTCAGGGATGTCTCTTCCACATCCAACATCATAATTCTCACTCGCTCAGATAACTTTTCCCCAGCCTTACTGTAGTCCACGTTGCAGCTAGTGGCCAACCCAGCAAAAAGTCCTTCCAAATGTCTCTCACGTATTTCCACAGGTGCATATATCCAAAGGTGAGTATTTTCCAAAGGTAAGTATCTCCAAATCCTTATATTCCTCATGGAAGTGGACGTGCAGCACTCTTGTCCTCCAGAGCCCAGGTTAGAGACTGTGTTTCTTCACCCCCCACACACTCCCTCAGTGTGTCTCTTCCCTTTCCAAACCTTCAGCTCATCAGCTCCTCATTTGTTTCAGCTGCGTGGGAAGATTGGCCATAGAGGGGTGGAGTTCCCGACCATACCAGCAGATGGAGCCATAGCTGTCTGGGTTTGCAGCCACCTCAGGGGGATGTAACGTCCCTCCAGGACACAGCCTCTCGTGACATCACAGCTGCTATAAGGCACAATCAATCTCAATAAAACAAAATGATCACATAAATGATACAGGATTACGAATAACAAAACACAAGGTTAATGCCAGCACTAGTTATTTCTTAGGCTGCCTCATTATACGGTTAGTAAAATGTGCACCTGGATGGTTGGCGATTTGGTCTCGAAGCTAGCAAGATGGAAAATGCCATTTATACTTTTGAAAAGTATTGGGTTTACAAAGGCTGTACATTTTTATTTAGACCTTTTTGGAAGAACATACTGACCGTAACGGGAGTAAACGAAGATAGTTACTTAGTGAAATTCCATATCTGGTGAGTAACTAATGTATTTTGACATTATAAAGCTTGCAGAGTTGGTGAATGGAAGTTTGAATCGGAGCTAAATGGCGTTAGATACTGATACTGGGGAAAGTTGCCCTAAAATAAATACATTGGAACAGCAACAACACTGGACAACCTACCTGTATAAACACATGCACCTTCAGGTACCAAGTTCTCATATGAGCTAAAGATAGAGGGGTAATTTTATACATTGTAAAGGTAAATCAATAATTACAGTCCCACATGAAACACTTTGGTTCCTACCCTGTCACGTTAATCTTGTCTGAAAACAATCATTAGAATTGCCACTGGCACCAAGAGTACCAATCTGTAGAGAAATGCTGTTACTCATGGATAGGTATATGACAACCTCTAATGGACAAACATGATTCTGCATGTTGCTTTTATATTTTTATTGGTTTTGCAACCGTGTTACTGGTTCGGCAGCCCGGACCTCATTGGAAAGGCTAGATGTCATACAGGGGCAAGGACTCCGAATATGTAGTGGGGTGTTTCAGATGTCCCCAGTGGCTGTACTACAGGTGGAGATGGGGGATATATTACCACGGGGGGCCAGTATGAAAAAATAATACAAATAATAATGTATGCACTCACTAACTGTAAGTCGCTCTGGATAAGAGCGTCTGCTAAATGACTAAAATGTAAAATGTAATATGCCATTGCAGATTAGGAGACAGCAGCTGGCAATTAATTATTGGGTCAACCTAGAGGGACATGGGGTGTCTCATCCTGCGAAAGGGATTTTACAGGCATGCTGGGAACATGAGCGAGGACAGAACATGAGCTTTGGGTGGGTGGGTAATACCCAGGCAAAGGAGATGGGACTGTATGGAAGGGAGTTTAGTCCAACGGTATCTATTCCTGTAAATCCACCATGGCTACTCCTGCCTCCAGTAGTTGATCTAGAAGTGTTGGAGAGACTACAGAAAGATAGGGAGAGTGTTGATCCATCTGATTTGTTTAAGAGATGTCTGGATACTGTGTTTCAGGATTTTGTGGTCATTTACACAGATGGTTCAAAAGATCCAAGGACAGGACGTACTGGGTCAGCATTTGTAGTGCAGGAAAGTGGGGTGGGAGTCAGGAAACGTATTACAGATCATCTGGCTGTATATACGGCGGAGCTGATGGACAGATGGGTATACAGATAAGATTTACTTGGGTCCCAGCCCATGTGGGGGTGGAGGGGAACGAGGCAGTTGATGTACTGGCTAAACAAGCACTTAGTAGTGGGGATGTTGATGTTGTAGTTTCAATGAGCAAGGCAGAGGCAAAAAAACCTGATATGGACAGTGACGGTGCAGAGATGGCAGTGGAATAGAGATAATAAGGTCAGGCATTTATTTCAAGTACAGAGGAAAGTCGGGGAGGGGAGGACAGCAGGAAGGGACAGAAGAGAGGAGGCTATTTTTACAAGATTAAGGGTGGGACACAGCCAGTTGAATAAGACCATACATGTGATAGGAAAGCATCCAACAGGAAAGTGTGATTATTGCCAGGAAACAGAGACCGTGGAGTGTGTATTGCTACAGTGTGGGCAGTATCAGAGAGAAAGAGAGAGAATGATATCTAGTATGAGGGAGAAGGGGCGCATGTGCAAATCGAAAGCAATGTGACGCAGGCAATTAGCAAGTTAGCTATAAACGCAGATCAAAACTATTTTCTCAACGTATTTTATTGATTTATGCATGCAAGAAGGCGATATTCTTCAAGGTATATATTTAAGGTAAAACTTTTGAAGTTACGATTGTCAGACCCTATCAACTAAGAGAAATATTCCATCTAGAAGCTAGCAAAATAGCTAGCAGTAGTTGCAGCAGCTCTCACTTTTTAGCTAGCAAGCGTGCCATTCTGAAGCCCGTTATGTAATGAGGCAGATAGTTATCTAGTTTGAAATATTTATCATAAATGAGCACAATAAATGACAGAACTACGATGTCATTTATAGGATATTCATAAATGTGTGTTCAAATAATTTGTCAGAAAGCTGCTAGCTAACTAACTGCTGTTTGTTTTTAACTAACTAACGTTAGCTAGCTTGATTCTAGTACTAGCAATCAGTTGATGCACCTGCCTCGAGTGTTCGGTGTCAAGTTTGACTAGCTAGCTATGCGTTTAGTTAATTTAGTCATTTTTCTTTTGCAGTTTTACAAGTGGACCACAGAAGAGAGCAGCCCAACAGGATGGCCAGTGTAAGTCAACACACACACACACACACACACACACAACATGTTTTTTGTAGTGTGTCGTGTGTGACCTGATGGTGATGTTCATTCTCTGTTCCTCAGGTGAGCTGTAGTAGAGCCAGACTGGTGACATACCTGCCAGGGCTTCATGTACTGGTCCGGCGGATCGCTGGACCCAACCAGAGAACATTCTCTGGTGCTGGATCCTCTGGCTCTGATGAGCCTCGATTAGCCTTCACACCACCTGATCTTGGTAAGCTCAGACCTCTAATCACAATGATGCTACTGTACATAAATATAATAAACCAACTGTCTGTTATTCAGAAGGAAAGTTAACCAGTTCAATGATTGGATCAACTTCTTGAAAGAAATAAAATAAAATCAGTTCCCAATGTTTTAGAAAGTGTTAACTTATGTCTCGTTGTTATTTGATTACATCAGGTCACAGGACAGTGTGGCCTGATGAGAGCATGGGTCCGATCGGGCCTCAGGACCAGCGCTTCCAGTTGCCAGGTATTGCAGGCTTCGACTGCCACCTGGAGAGTACAGCAGAAGAAAAGATTAAAGGCCCAGTCCACCAGACAGTCCCCGACGTGCTGTCTGCCCCCTCCAGCAGCGAGAGGTATGAGTTCCTCCTGGCTCATGTTGTCGGAGAGTTCCAAGTAAGTGAGATTTGGAATGACAATTGACACACATTTCTTCTAGGGCTGTGACGATGCCAGTACCGCAAATGAAAACAGGAAGCAGACCAAAATCTTTGTTCCTTTATAAACCTGCTGTATGTAACCTATTGTGTGCTATAGCTTGGAAAATAAATAAGATACATAATGATGTCTGTATAAAATCTAATCAAATCAAATTTTATTGGCCACATGCGCCGAATACAACAGGTGCAGACATTACAGTGAAATGCTTACTTACAGCCCTTAACCAACAGTACCGGTGCAGAGTCAATGTGCGGGGGGCACAGGCTAGTTGAGGTAGTTGAAGTAATATGTACATGTGGGCAGAGTTAAAGTGACTATGCATAAATAATTAACAGAGTAGCAGCAGCGTAAAAGGATGGGGTGGGGGGGCAGTGCAAATAGTCCGGGTAGCCATGATTAGCTGTTCAGGAGTCTTATGGCTTGGGGGTAGAAGCTGTTGAGAAGTCTTTTGGACCTAGACTTGGCACTCCGGTACCGCTTGCCGTGCGGTAGCAGAGAGAACAGTCTATGACTAGGGTGGCTGGAGTCTTTGACAATTTTTAGGGCTTTCCTCTGACACCGCCTGGTATAGAGGTCCTGGATGGCAGGAAGCGTGGCCCCAGTGATGTACTGGGCCGTACGCACTACCCTCTGTAGTGCCTTGCGGTCGGAGGCCAAGCAGTTGCCATACCAGGCGGTGATGCAACCAGTCAGGATGCTCTCGATGGTGCAGCTGTAGAATTTTTTGAGGATCTGAGGACCCATGCCAAATCTTTTCAGTCTCCTGAGGGGGAATAGGCTTTGTCGTGCCCTCTTCACGACTGTCTTGGTGTGTTTGGACCATGTTAGTTTGTTGGTGATGTGGACACCAAGGAACTTGAAGCTCTCAACCTGTTCCACTACAGCCCCGTCGATGAGAATGGGGGCGTGCTCAGTCCTCTTTTTTTTCCTGTAGTCCACAATCATCTCCTTTGTCTTGGTCACGTTGAGGGAGAGGTTGTTGTCCTGGCACCACACGGCCAGGTCTCTGACCTCCTCCCTATAGGCTGTCCCCTCGTTGTCGGTGATCAGGCCTACCACTGTTGTGTCGTCGGCAAGCTTAATTTTATTTTTATTTTTATTTAACCTTTATTTAACCAGGTAAGCCAGTTGAGAACAAGTTCTCATTTACAACTGCGACCTGGCCAAGATAAAGCAAAGCAGTGCGATAAAAACAACACAGAGTTACATATGGGGTAAAACAAAACATAAAGTCAAAAATACAACAGAAAATATATATACAGTGTGTGCAAATGTAGCAAGTTATGGAGGTAAGGCAATAAATAGGCTATAGTGCAAAATAATTACAATAGTATTAACACTGGAATGCTAGATGTGCAAGAGATTATGTGCAAATAGAGATACTGGGGTGCAAAATAAATAACAATATAGGGATGAGGTAGTTGGGTGGGCTAATTTCAGATGGGCTGTGTACAGGTGCAGTGATCGGTAAGGTGCTCTGACAACTGATGCTTAAAGTTAGTGAGGGAGATAAGAGTCTCCAGCTTCAGAGATTTTTGCAATTCGTTCCAGTCATTTGCAGCAGAGAACTGGAAGGAATGGCGGCCAAAGGAGGTGTTGGCTTTGGGAATGACCAGTGAGATATACCTGCTGGAGCGCAGACTACGGGTGGGTGCTGCTATGGTGACCAATGAGCTAAGATAAGGCGGGGATTTGCCTAGCAGTGATTTATAGATGGCCTGGAGCCAGTGGGTTTGACGACGAACATGTAGTGAGGACCAGCCAACAAGAGCGTACAGGTCACATTGGTGGGTAGCGTATGGGGCTTTGGAGACAAAACGGATGGCACTGTGATAGACTACATCCAATTTGCTGAGTAGAGTGTTGGAGGCTATTTTGTAAATGACATCGCCGAAGTCAAGGATCGGTAGGATAGTCAGTTTTACGAGGGCATGTTTGGCAGCATGAGTGAAGGAGGCTTTGTTGCGAAATAGGAAGCCGATTCTAGATTTAACTTTGGATTAGAGATTATTTATGTGAGTCTGGAAGGAGAGTTTACAGTCTAACCAGACACCTAGGTATTTGTAGTTGTCCACATACTCTAGGTCAGACCCGTCAAGAGTGGTGATTCTAGTCGGGTGGGCGGGTGCCAGCAGCGTTCGATTGAAAAGCATGCATTTCGTTTTACTAGTGTTTAAGAGCAGTTGGAGGCTACTGAAGGAGTGTTGTATGGCATTGAAGCTCGTTTGGAGGTTTGTTAACACAGTGTCCAATGAAGGGCCAGATGTATACAAAATGGTGTCGTCTGCGTAGAGGTGGATCTGAGAGTCACCAGCAGCAAGAGCGACATCATTGATATACACGGAGAAAAGTGTCGGCCCAAGAATTGAACCCTGTGGCACCCCCATAGAGACTGCCATAGGTCCAGACAACAGGCCCTCCGATTTGACACACTGAACTCTATCTGAGAAGTAGTTGGTGAACCAGGCGAGGCAGTCATTTGAGAAACCAAGGCTATTTAGTCTGCCAATAAGAATGCGGTGGTTGACAGAGTCGAAAGCCTTGGCCAGGTCGATGAAGACGGCTGCACAGTACTGTCTATTATCAATCGCGGTTATAATATCGTTTAGGACCTTGAGCGTGGCTGAAGTGCACCCATGACCAGCTCGGAAACCGGATTGATAAGCGGAGAAGGTACGGTGGTATTAATGATGGTGTTGGAGTCGTGCCTGGCCATGCAGTCATGGGTGAACAGGGAGTACAGGAGGGGACTGAGCACGCACCCCTGAGGGGCCCCCGTGTTGAGGATCAGTGTGGCAGATGTGTTGTTACCTACCCTTACCACTTGGGGGCGGCCCGTCAGGAAGTCCAGGATCCAGTTGCAGAGGGAGGTGTTTAGTCCCAGGATCCTTAGCTTAGTGATGAGCTTTGAGGGCAGTATGGTGTTGAATGCTGAGCTGTAGTCAATGAATAGCATTCTCACGTAGGTGTTCCTCTTGTCCAGGTGCGAAAGGGCAGTGTGGAGTGCAATAGAGATTGCATCATCTGTGGATCTGTTGGGGCGATATGCAAATTGGAGTGGGTCTAGGGTTTCTGGGATAATGCTGTTGATGTGAGCCATGACCAGCCTTTCAAAGCACTTCATGGCTACAGACGTCAGTGCTACGGGTCGGTAGTCATTTAGGCAGGTTATCTTAGAGTCCTTGGGCACGGGGACTATGGTGGTCTGCTTGAAACATGTTGGTATTACAGACTCAGTCAGGGACATGTTGAAAATGTCAGTGAAGACACTTGCCAGTTGGTCAGCACATGCTCGGAGTACACGTCCTGGTAATCCGTCTGGCCCTGCGGCCTTGTGAATGTTGACCTGCTTAAAAGTCTTACTCACATCGGCTACGGAGAGCGTGATCACATAGTCATCCGGAACAGCTGGTGCTCTCATGCATGCTTCAGTGTTGCTTGCCTCGAAGCGAGCATAGAAGTGGTTTAGCTTGTCTGGAAGTCTTGTGTCACTGGGCAGCTCGCGGCTGTGCTTCCCTTTTTAGTCTGTAATAGTTTTCAAGCCCTGCCACATCCGACGAGCGTCAGAGCCAGTGTAGTACGATTCAATCTTAGTCCTGTATTGACTCTTTGCCTGTTTGATGGTTCGTCGGAGGGCATAGCGGGATTTCTTATAAGCGTCCGGGTTAGAGTCCCGCTCCTTGAAAGCGGCAGCTCTACCCTTTAGCTCAGTGCGGATGTTTCCTGTAATCCATGGCTTCTGGTTGGGGTATGTACGTACGGTCACTGTGGGGACGACATCATCAATGCACTTATTGATGAAGCCAGTGACTGATGTGGTGTACTCCTCAATGCTATCTGAAGAATCTCGGAACATGTTCCAGTCTGTGCTAGCAAAACAGTCCTGTAGCTTAGCATCTGTGTCATCTGACCACTTTTTTATTAACCGAGTCACTGGTGCTTCCTGCTTTAGTTTTTGCTTATAAGCAGGAATCAGGAGGATAGAGTTATGGTCAGATTTGCCAAATGGAGGGCGAGGGAGAGCTTTGTATGCGTCTCTGTGTGTGGAGTAAAGGTGGTCTAGAGTTTTTTTTTCCTCTGGTTGCACATTTAACATGCTGGCAGAAATTAGGTAGAACGGATTTATGTTTCCCTGCAATAAAGTCCCCGGCCACTAGGAGCGCTGCATCTGGATGAGCGTTTTCCTGTTGATTTATGGCCTTATACAGCTCATTCAGTGCAATCTTAATGCCAGCATTGGTTTGTGGTGGTAAATAGACAGCTATGAAAAATATAGATTAAAACTCTCTTGGTAAATAGTGTGGTCTACAGCTTATCATAAGATACTCTACCTCAGGCGAGCAAAACCTCGAGACTTCCTTAGTATTTGATTTTGTGCACCAGCTGTTGTTTACAAATATACACAGACCGCCACTTACACCCTTGTCTTACCGGAGTCAGCCGTTCTATCCTGCCGATGTAGCGTATAGCCCGCTAGCTGTATGTTATCCATGTCGTCGTTCAGCCACGACTCGGTGAAACATAATATATTACAGTTTTTAATGTCCCGTTGGTAGGATAACCGTAATCTTAGGTCATCCAATTTGTTCTCCAATGATTGAAGATTGGCTAATAGGATTGATGGGAGCGGCAGTTTACTCACTCGCCGTTGGATCCTTACAAGGCACCCCGACCTACGTCCACGATATCTCTGTCTCTTCCTCATGCGAATGACGGGGATTTGGGCCTTGTCGGGTGTCTGTAGGATATCCTTCGCGGCCGCCTCGTTGAAGAAAAAATCTTTGTCCAATATGAGGTGAGTAATCGCTGTCCTGATATCCAGAAGCTCTTTTTGGTTATAAGAGACGATGGCAGAAACATTATGTACAAAATAAATTACAAATAACGCGGAAAAACACACATAATAGTACAATTGGTTAGAGGGCTGTAAAACGGCAGCCATCTTCTCCGGCGCTTTCCAACACCAGGGCTGTTTTTCTAAAGAAGTTAAATCCCCTGCTTGTTTTGTTTCCTTGCCAAGATACTAACGAGTATCATGATACTGGTATTGTCCTGGCCCTAGTTTGTTCTGCCCCCCCCCAAAAAAATAAATAATATATATATATAAGTGGTTGTCCCACTGGCTATCATAAGGTGAATGCACCAATTTGTAAGTTGCTCTGGATAAGAGCGTCTGCTAATTGACGAAAATGTAATGTAAATGTGTGTGGAACTAGGCCTAATGGTGATCCGCAGTGATTTCATTTAAATCGCCCCTGCAGTTTTTTGTTATGTCTAATAAATTACTGTTTATTTAATGAAAATAACTCCAAAATATATTTTCTATCATTGATTTCCCTCAGCCTATTTTGGCCCTTGAAATTGTCAGTCTGATCGTGTGGGCATTAGCGCTGGGCGTAATATCGAATTAATTAGATTAATTCGAATGCATGTTTGTTTTTTGCGCGATATTCAAAATTTATTTTTCGTTTTTATGAGCGTTTATGTTCTCATGTTGTCTTTTTGGTCTCGTCTCGTTCGCTCCTTCTGTGCTGTGCACCTTTACACCAGAGATCTGTATGTAATGACAAGATGCTCATGTCTCTAACAATGGGAGTCGTTGTCCCAAAGGCGGGAAGGCAGGCGACAAGTTTAGGTCAAAAATAAGCCTATAGAAACGCATTGGGCTTATTTTTGACAGATTATGGCGAGAGTGAAACCTCTCACTTCGCCTCAATCCCAAACCCATCCCCTTACAACAACAAAGATTAGAGATCACTTCTTCCTCTCTGACAAACTGTTTCAACTCACTATTTGCATTTGAGGTTTGGTCCAACAGAATCGGTCATATGGACACCGAAACACTTGGAGACATTATTTTACTGTAATAGAGGAGAAGTTAACCTTTCGAACCGTTTCAACTCCTCAAATTTTGAGCAGAGCAGACACTACTAAAACGGATGTACCAATGAACATTCATTCTGGAAAATGAATGTTCAGTTTGTAGCGCGCGCATTACGGTACCACGTATCGCTAGCAGCATTTTTGTCAAATAAAGATCGCTATACCAGCTGTTTATTCTGTGTTTTATAAATGTGCAATAAGCATAAAACAATTATATAAGGAATTGTCAGCTCATTCTCATTCTGAGAAATAAGGTAGGCCACTTGAGTTCAACATCTGAGCATGCTGTTCAAACAGTTGGAGACGGACAGAAGGTTGTGTTCATAACAATTCAACTGTTTTGCCTTGTTAGCTGAATTCAGAGCTTGTGAAATTCTACCTAGATCCAAGTTGGCTAAACTTGAAATATAAATATTAGCTGGCTACTCACTAGTACGTGGGCTTGTGCTTGAGAGATTGTTTATGAGACCCGTGTTCATTTTCTATAATGCCTCATTGTTAGTGAATGTGCATTATGCATAGTTCTGGTGATTTTATTTTATTTTTTTACAAAAAGGGCATTTTTATAGACATACCTGAAAGCCAGATCAGTGATTATTGCAAAATGAGTAGGTACAACTATTTATGTAAAAAATTATGACATTGTTAGTGGGTCTTATGGTTGTGGAAGGCATATATTCAGCCTACGTATAATTTGCTGACTGTTTTAAATGCAGTGTATTTGGCCTTCAATTGTACAACAAATGTAGTGAAAACATTTAGTGTGTGTGTGTGTGTGTGTGTGTGTGTATATATATATATATATATATATATATATATATATATATATATATATATATATATATATATATACATATACACACACACACACAGTACCAGTCAAAAGTTTGGACACACCTACTCATTCCAGGGTTTTTCTTTATTTTTACTATTTTCTACATTTTATAATAATAGTGAAGACATTACAACTAGGAAATAACACATATGGAATCATGTAGTAACCAAAAAAGTGTTATACAAATATATTTTATATTTGAGATTCTTCAAATAGCCACCCTTTGCCTTGATGACAGCTTTGCACACTCTTGGCATTCTCTCAACCAGCTTCAAGAGGTAGTCACCTGGAATGCATTTCAATTAACAGGTGTGCCTCCTTAAAAGTTAATTTGTAGAATTTCTTTCCTTCTTAATGCGTTTGAGCTAATCAGTTGTGTTGTGAAAAGGTAGGGGGGTACACAGAAGATAGCCCTATTTGGTAAAATACCAAGTCCATATTATGGCAAGAACAGCTCAAATAAGCAAAGAGAAACGACAGTCCATCATTACTTTAAGATATGCAGGTCAGTCAATCTGGAAAATTTCAAGAACTAAAAGTTTATTCAAGTGCAGTCTCAAAAACCATCAAGCGCTATGATGAAACTGGCTCTCATGAGGACCGCCACAGGAAAGGAAGACCCAGAGTTAACTCTGCTGCAGAGGATAAGTTCATTAGAGTTACCAGACTCAGAAATTGCAGCCCAAATAAATGCTTCACAGAGTTCAAGTAACAGACACATCTCAACATCAACTGTTCACAGGGTGACTGTGTGAATCAGGCCTTTATGGTCGAATTGCTGCAAAGAAACCACTACTAAAGGACACCAATAAGAAGAAGAGACCTGCTTGGGCCAAGAAACACGAGCAATGGACATTAGACTGGTGGAAATTTGTCCTTTGGTCTGGAGTCCAAATTGGAGATTTTGGATTCCAACCGCTGTGTCTTTGTGAGACGCGGTGTGGGTGAACGGATGATCTCCGCATGTGTATTTCCCACCGTAAAGCATGGAGGTGTTATGGTGTGGGGGTGCTTTGATGGTGTCACTGTCTGTGATTTATTTAGATTTCAAGGCACACTTAACCAGCATGGCTACCACAGCATTCTGCAGCGATATGCCATCCTATCTGCTTTGGGCTTAGTGGGACTATCATTTGTTTTTCAACAGGACAATGACCTAACGCACCTTCAGGCTGTGTAAGGGCTATTTTACCAAGAAGGAGAGTGATGGAGTGCTGCATCAGATGACCTGGCCTCCACAATCCCCCGACCTCAACCAAATTGAGGGGGTTTGGGATGAGTCGGACCGCAGAGTGAAGGAAAAGCAGCCAACAAGTGCTAAGCATATGTGGGAACTCCTTTAAGACTGTTGGAAAAGCATTCCAGGTGAAGCTGGTTGAGAGAATGCCAAGAGTGTGCAAAGCTGTCATAACCGTAAAGGGTGGCTATTTGAAGAATCTCAAATACATTTTGATTTGTTTAACACTTTTTTTTGGTTACTACATGATTCCATATGTGTTATTTCATAGTTTTGACGACTTCACTATTATTCTACAATGTAGAAATAGTAAAAATAAAGAAAAACCCTTGAATGAGTAGGTGTTCTAAAACTTTTGACCGGAAGTGTATATATCGTGATAAAATCGAGACGTGAGTTTTAGGCCGTATCGCCCAGTCCTACTGGGCATTAGGTAATACATTTGAAGATATTTACATAGACAGCCCTGATTATCTGATACCCAGATGAACAGTCATTGGTCTATTAAAATCAGATCAGATTGACATCATGATCTGGGCCAAAAACTCCATCCCATCTGCTGAACAGGCTGAAATTCCAGGATAATTTTTTTTTTCAAACAGCAGAAAAATGGATTTATCATAATTTTCACAATTTCGGAGTGTTATTTCGACATCCATAATGCTCTGGGCATGTAAAATAATTGTGTACCTTTTTTGTTCGCGTTGATAAGAAAGATAAAGAAGCGTATGCATATTATCCAGTATAATTTTCAGGTACATTCCCTAATTGTTTTTCTTAGGCGAAAGCGGCCACTCCCCCAGAACAAAAGGTCAACAGAGCAGAACAGGACTTTGAGAACTCGAATGTGGAGTGTGCCATACAATCCTGCCCTGAGCTGCTGAAGAAAGGTACATTTATGGTTTTGTTATCCTTTGACCAAACAGATGTAGGCCTACTATGTGATCAGTCTTGTAACAGTACACACTCCGAACATGCTACACGCATTTTCTGACACATATTCCAACTTGTTGTTATACTGTCTCAAGTTTGTGTAAACTATATCTAACCCTTAAGTGGGAAATTTGTAGGGAAAAGAAGTGGAAGGAGTCTACATGTTGTTATGAAATTGATATTCTACATACATCCAGTAGAGGGGGCTCAAACACTGGAGGAATGTCGATCGTTTCTATGAAGTTTTGACCATGCTTGTTCTCCCCATGTGTTTACAGAGTTTGAGTCAATGTTCCCTGAGGCCCCTAACAATTTCATGACGGTTGTCACAGTGACCCAGAAGACGCAGAATGACATGACAGCGTGGTGTGAGGCGGTGGACAAAGAGAGGGAGTTGATGCTAGACAAAGTGAGTTTGGGTCTCAATCAACACTGGGTAGTTCTACCCAGAGATAGCTATATATATATATATATATATACTACCGTTCAAAAGTTTGGGACATTTCCTTGTTTTCCATGAAAACATACATGAAATGAGTTTGAATGGGAAATATAGCAAAATGAATTGGAAATGTAGTCATTGACAAGGTTAGCAATAATAATTTTTAATTGAAATAATAATTGTGTCCTTCAAACTTTGCTTTCGTCAAAGAATCCTCCATTTGCAGCAATTACAGCCTTGCAGACCTTTGGCATTATTATCTGAAGAGATTTCACCCCATGCTTCCTGAAGCACCTCCCACAAGTTGGATTGGCTTGATGGGCACTTCTTACGTACCATACAGACAAGCTGCTCCCACAACAGCTCAATAGGGTTAAGATCCGGTGACTATGCTGGCCACTCCATTATAGACAGAATACCAGCTGACTGCTTCTTCCCTAAATAGTTCTTACATAGTTTGGAGCTGTGCTTTGGGTCATTGTCCTGTTGTAGGAGGAAATTGGCTCGAATCAAGCGCCGTCAACAGGGTATGGCATGGCGTTGCAAAATGGAGTGATAGCCTTCCTCTTCAAGATCCCTTTTACCCTGTAGAAATCTCCCACTTTACCACCACCAAAGCACCCCCAGACCATCACATTGGCTCCACCATGCTTGACAGATGGCATCAAGCACTCCTCCAGCATCTTTTCATTTGGTCTGCGTCTCACAAATGTTCTTCTTTGTGATCCGAACACCTCAAACTTCGATTTGTCTGTCCATAACACTTTTTTCCAATCTTCCTCTGTCCAGTGTCTGTGTTCTTTTGCCCATCTTAATATTTTATTTGTATTGGCCAGTCTGAGATATGGCTTTTTCTTTGCAACTCTGCCTAGAAGGTCAGCATCCCGGAGTCGCCTCTTCACTATTGTCATTGAGACTGGTGTTTTGCGGGTACTATTTAATGAAGCTGCCAGTTGAGGACCTGTGAGGCGTCTGTTTCTCAAACGACACACTAAGGTATTTGTTCTCTTGCTCAGTTGTGCACCGGGGCCTCCCACTCCTCTTTCTATTCTGGTTAGAGCCAGTTTGCGCTGTTCTGTGAAGGGAGTAGTACACAGCGTTGTACGAGATCTTCAGTTTCTTGGCAATTTCTCGCATGGAATAGCCTTCATTTCTCAGAACAAGAATAGACTGATGAGTTTCAGAAGAAAGTTATTTATTTCTGGTCATTTTGAGCCTGTAATCGATCCCACAATTGCTGATGCTCCAGATACTCAACTAGTCTCAAGAAGGCCAGTTTTATTGCTTCTTTAATCAGCACAACAGTTTTCAGCTATGCTAACATAATTGCAAAAGGGTTTTCTAATGATCAATTAGCCTTTTTAAAATGATAAACTTGGATTAGCAAACACAACGTGCCATTGGAACACAGGACTGATGGTTGCTGATAATGGGCCTCTGTACGCCTAGGTAGATATTCCATTAAAAATCAGCCGTTTCCAGCTATAATAGCCATTTACAACATTAACGATGTCTACACTATTTCTGATCAATTTGATGTTATTTTTATGGACAAAAAAAATGCTTTTCTTTCGAAAACAAGGACATTTCTAAGTGACCCCAAACTTTTGAACGGTACTGTATATATAGTACTATTTTCTACATTGTAGAATAATAGTGAATACATCAAAACTATGAAATAACACATATGGAATCATGTAGTGACCAAGAAAGTGTAAAACAAATCAAAATATTTTTTTGATTTTAGATTCTTCAAAGTAGCCACCCTTTGCCTTGATGACAGCTTTGCACACTCTTGGCATTCTCTCAACCAGCTTCACCTGGAATGCTTTTCCAACAGTCTTGAAGGAGTTCCCATATACTGAGCACTTGTTGGCTGCTTTTCCTTCGCTCTGCGATCCAACTCATCCCAAACCATCTCAATTGGGTTGAGGTTGGGTGATTGTGGAGGCCAGGTCATCTGATGCAGCACTCCATCACTTGCCTTCTTGGTCAAATAGCCCTTACACAGCCTGGAGGTGTGTTGGGTCATTGTCCTGTTGAAAAACAAAAATGATAGTCCCACTAACCACAAACCAGATGGGATGGCATATCGCTGCAGAATGTTGTGGTAGCCATGCTGGTTAAGTGTGCCTTGAATTCTAAATAAATCCCAGACAGTGTCACCAGCGAAGGTGTCCAAACCTTTGACTGGTACTGTGTATATATATATATATATGTATGTATGTATGTGTGTGTGTGTGTGTGTGTGTGTGTATGGAGGGAGAGAGTTAGGCCAATGCGATTGAACATTCCGAGAACTCCACTTTCTCCTCCATAGCCGTTGCTAAGTGATAATTAACGCTTCCGCCTTGTGCTGTTTATTTCTAAACCTATGAAGATGTCCACTGAACGCATATGCAATTTGTTGACACTACAACACAGTAAAGACTTGGACACACATTATCCCGGATGCTAATCAATAAAAATGTCTGTTAAATTCGCTGCTCTGTTTTGATTGTTTACAGAACTACTGAAGATCATTCTGACACTTTTACTGCCTGAAGCAGTATGGAGTTATGATTTGCAAGTCTATGGCAAACATGTTGTATATTTTAACACTATCTTTGTTTACCTCTAAGGAATTGAAAGGATTAAACTGTACTCTCTCAAACTCAATGCCTCTAAGTATTAGCAAGAACCTATTTGTTGTAAATCAGCTGCAGAATGAATGTCAACTTTAATTGTGTCTCTCCGACTAAGACTGCACTGGTAGTACTCTTCTGTTCATGATAATGGGATTGTGCATGACTTATTCCCGATCCCAGCATTACAATAGAATACTTCTGTTAGTAGTCTGAGTGTGAGAGGGCAGAGCGTGTAAGAGCAGGGTTTGTTTGTGACTGTGTTATTCACCGTCTGGTTAACATGCCCTTGTCTGAGAATCGGTCTAATTGTGCTGCTGACCCCCCTTGACTGCACTCATTTATTAGAGACTGACAGGTACCCTAGTACCCTCCCGTCACAGTAATGGGCTACATCTCTACAACAGCACTTGTTGCGTGTGTACAGAGTTAATGTACCGTTAGCTCACTCCACAGCTAGCTTGAAATGTCGCTGATGGAGCTATCAAATTAGATATTTTACAATAGCTCAAACGTTTGGTACGTTGTCAAGGAGGGTCACGTGTTGAGAGCAGAGGATAACAGGTTGGAGCCCGGTATGGGGACAGGGACAGTGGAGGAAGCTATACTGTTATCAGCACATTGACATCCGTTTCACGTGTTAACCAGTGGATCTGATATTGTGATACCATTACCCATAGCGATCTGTTTGAAGAGATGGTCTTTACCTTGGTATCTGTAAAAAAAAAAAAAAAAAAAAACGTATAGCAGGCCATGCAGGTACCTCACACGATTGTTAGTTAACAACATACAATCAGATTGTTTGACACTATCTCACGCGTTTGTAACAGTGCAAAATCAGAATGCTTGAAACAAACATGAAAATCAAATCAATTGTCTTAAGATAAGTTTAGCATTGTTCTCTGTTACAGTTTGTTGCCAGTGCCAAGGAGATCTGTTATGCCCTGAGGACAGAAGGCTTCTGGGCTGACTTCATAGACCCATCCTCAGGCATGGCGGTAAGACAACTCATAGCTGCTGAAGGATTAGCACTATGCTACAGAAATAGCTGTCTCATGACAGTACATACAGTTGTGACACAGGGATGGCAATTGTGTGGTCTTGACAATTGAAATTGATTATATTTGTTAAAGTAAAATATTTCAAACATAAACAAGCAGTATTCAGATCTTTTCCCTTAATGTGATCTGTCTGTCTTCCAGTTCTTTGGGTCGTACACCAACAACACACTGTTTGAGACTGACGAGCGGTACCGTAACCTGGGCTTCAACATCGAGGATCTGGGCTGCTGCAAAGTCATCCGCCACAACTTGTGGGGAACACATGTTTTCGTGGGGACAGTTTTCACCAACGCACCTCCCCATAGCCATATCATGAAGAAGCTGCAAGGGAACTACAGCTGAATGATGGGAGAGTGTCTGGTATGTGGTTGCTATTAAACCTTGATGTGTCATGGCTCTTTACACAGGCCTCGACTACTGTTTGGAGAGCTGTTTGTTGTTCACGTTTCTATAGAAACCAGCCAAATAGTACTATGGTGAAATACCCACACCCACATGGTCCCTGAGGGTTTTACCATTAGAGTATATTTAAGCAATAAGGCACGAGAGGGTGTGGTATATGTCCAATATACCACAGCTAAGGGCTGTTATTATGCACGACGCAACGCGGAGTACCTGGATACAGCCCTTAGCCGTGGTATATTGGACATATACCACAAATCCCTGAGGTGCCTTATTGCTATTACAAACTGGTTACCAACGTAATTAGAGCATTAACAATAAATGTTTTGTCATACCTGTGGTATACGGTCTGATATACCATGGCTGTCAGCCAATCAGCATTCAGGGCTCGAACCACCCAGTTTATAATTAAGCAATAAGGCCTGAGGGGGTTTGGTATATGGGCAATATACCACGGCTAAGGGCTGTTCTTAGGCACGACGCAACGCAGAGTATATTGGCTATATATCACAAACCCCAGAGGAGCCTTATTGCTATTATAAACTGGTTACCAATGTAATTAGAACAGTAAAACTAAATGTTTTGTCATACCCCTGGTATACAGTCTAATATACCACGGCTGTCAGCCAATCGGCATTCAGGGCTTGAATCACCCAGTTTATAATTATTTTCATGCCATACAGTGTTTTTTTTTCCTTCTGTGTATTGTGCTTAAAGGCCTGATTTGAAGAGTCTCTCTTGCAAAATAGATTTTTATCTCAGAGACTTAACTGTAGAAAAGGTTATATTGAATGTGAAATAGAAAGTGGTTAAAGGTGGATTGACTGCCCAGTTGAGTTTCACAGTAGAATAAGTCATGCAGTTAGATATAAAGACAACATGGGACAACCTGCTGCTACCCTTGACTTGGGTTGATCACCCCCCATTTTTATCAGAAGATAAGGGTTTACCTTTCTGATGTCATGAGATGATTCTCAAGAGCTCTTATTTGATCCATGTTACCTTTAAGATGGAGACCTCGTGTCTTGTTCACAGGTCCTAAGATCCGTTAACCCTCAAAAACTTGAATATTGTGCTCGTGACAACGGGGGTACTTGTCTCTCTCTACAAAATGAACTGTTTTTGAAATGGGTCTGTGATTCTTGTGGCAGCTTTTATCCAGAGGTCCACATGTGAAATGCAATAAACCAAATCATCTTGTCTCTGTGTGCCAGTGGTCAGTTCTTTCAGGGTTAAGGGAAAGAGGTTATTGTTGATTAACTAACCTTCATATTACATACATACATACATACATACATACATACAGTGCCAGTCAAAAGTTTGGACACACCTACTCATTCAAGGGTTGTTCTTAATTTTTACTATTTTCTACATTGTAGAATAATAGTGAAGACCTCAAAACTATGAAATAACACATATGGAATCATGTAGCAACCAAAAAAGTGTTAAACAAATCAGAATATGTTTTATATTTGAGATTCTTCAAATAGCCACCCTTTGCCTTTATGACAGCTTTGCACACTCTTGGCATTCTCTCAATCAGCTTCATGAGGTACTCACCTGGAATGCATTTCAATTAACAGGTAAAATAGTTAAAATAAAGAAAAACCCTTGAATGAGTAGGTGTGTCCAAACTTTTGACTAGTATTGTGTGTATGTATATACACTGCTCAAAAAAATTAAGGGAACACTAAAATAACACATCCTAGATCTGAATGAATGAAATAATCTTATTAAAGACTTTTTTCTTTACATTGTTGAATGTGCTGACAACAAAATCACACAAAAATTATCAATGGAAATCAAATTTATCAACCCATGGAGGTCTGGATTTGGAGTCACCCTCAAAATTAAAGTGGAAAACCACACTACAGGCTGATCCAACTTTGATGTAATGTCCTTAAAACAAGTCAAAATGAGGCTCAGTAGTGTGTGTGTCCTCCACGTGCCTGTATGACCTCCCTACAACGCCTGGGCATGCTCCTGATGAGGTGGCGGATGGTCTCCTGAGGGATCTCCTCCCAGACCTGGACTAAAGCATCCGCCAACTCCTGGACAGTCTGTGGTGCAACGTGGCGTTGAGACATGGATGAAGCGAGACATGATGTCCCAGATGTGCTCAATTGGATTCAGGTCTGGGGAACGGGCGGGCCAGTCCATAGCATCAATGCCTTCCTCTTGCAGGAACTGCTGACACACTCCAGCCACATGAGGTCTTGCATTAGGAGGAACCCAGGGCCAACCGCACCAGCATATGGTCTCACAAGGGGTCTGAGGATCTCATCTCGGTACCTAATGGCAGTCAGGCTACCTCTGGCGAGCACATGGAGGGCTGTGCGGCCCCCCAAAGAAAAATGCCACCCCACACCATGACTGACCCACCCCCAAACCGGTCATGCTGGAGGATGTTGCAGGCAGCAGAACGTTCTCCACGGCGTCTCCAGACTCTGTCACGTCTGTCACGTGCTCAGTGTGAACCTGCTTTCATCTGTGAAGAGCACAGGGCGCCAGTGGCGAATTTGCCAATCTTGGTGTTCTCTGGCAAATGCCAAACGTCCTGCACGGTGTTGGGCTGTAAGCACAACCCCCACCTGTGGACGTCGGGCCCTCATATCACCCTCATGGAGTCTGTTTCTGACTGTTTGAGCAGATACATGCACATTTGTGGCCTGCTGGAGGTCATTTTGCAGGGCTCTGGCAGTGCTCCTCCTGCTCCTCCTTGCACAAAGGCGGAGGTAGCAGTCCTGCTGCTGGGTTGTTGCCCTCCTACGGCCTCCTCCACGTCTCCTGATGTACTGGAATGTCTCCTGTTAGCGCCTCCATGCTCTGGACACTACGCTGACAGACACAGCAAACCTTCTTGCCACAGCTCGCATTGACGTGGTCCTCTGTAGCTCAGCTGGTAGAGCACGGCGCTTGTAACGCTAAGGTAGTGGGTTCGAACCCCGGGACCACCCATACACAAAAAAAAAAAGTATGCACGCATGACTGTAAGTCGCTTTGGATAAAAGCGTCTGCTAAATGGCATATTATTATTATTATTATTATTATGTGCCATCCTGGATGAGCTGCACTACCTGAGCCACTTGTGTGGGTTGTAGACTCCGTTTCATGCTACCACTACATTTACATTTACATTTACATTTTAGTCATTTAGCAGACGCTCTTATCCAGAGCGACTTACAGTTAGTGAATACATATATTTTTTTTTAAATACTGGCCCCCCGTGGGAAACGAACCCACAACCCTGGCGTTGCAAACGCCATGCTCTATCACTAGAGTGAAAGCACCGCCAGCATTCAAAAGTGACCAAAACATCAGCCAGGAAGCATAGGAACTGAGAAGTGGTCTGTGGTCACCACCTGCAAAACCAGTCCTTTATTGGGGGTGTCTTGCTAATTGCCTATAATTTCCACCTGTTGTCTATTCCATTTGCACAACAGCATGTGAAATCTATTGTCAATCAGTGTTGCTTCCTAAGTGGACAGTTTGATTTCACAGAAGTGTGATTGACTTGGAGTTACATTGTGTTGTTTAAGTGTTCCCTTTATTTTTTTGAGCAGTATATATATATATACTGAACAAAAATATAAATGCAACATGTAAAGTGTTGGTCCCATGTTTCATGAGCTGAAATAAAAGCGCCCAGAAATGTATTCTATATGCACAAAAAGCTTATGTGTTGTGAGGGAGGGATATAAAACAATGATCATGAAGAATTATAGATTAGCATTTTTAATTATTTGTCCTAATGACCCACAGCTCCCATTGACTTGATAAGCTAAAATGAGCACTTCTCGGTTCAGGCTATTTTACTGGAAGGCACCAGTGGTAGGAGTGAATATCTCTGGGGTACCATTAACATTCATTAGCCTCTACTGCTCCAGCTATCACACAGCAGATGGGACATAATCAGTCTCCTCTATCCCACGCCGGGATTATTCAGTGCATAATTTAGACGGGTCCCTTGTCACACGATCTGAAATGAATTGCCGTTGTTCATTGTCTTTTGTACTTAGTGGAAGTTATGCGTCCAGATGCACCGTCCCTGTTCTTGGAGTCTGGCCCAAAAGCTAACTCTAACAAACACCCAACAACATAGCATAGGCCGGCAGGCTATCCCACAAAATGGACTTGGTCATCTTCAGGGTATTTCTACAGTTTGTTCTGTAGAGATGGTGTCTTGGTGAGATTATGGTAGCTATCAGATAAAGACCGATAACCGAAGCTCTAACATGTCTAATCATTTAAATGTTTGCCACACTTTCCTCACCAGTGCTTTTAGATCATTGGTAGTAAAAAGCAGTTGTAAATCTGCTAAACACTAAAAGCTCTGCTCCACAATGAGCTTGTAAGCAAGACCGTATGATAAGATTACCTCAACATCAACTCTAACTGGGAAACACAGATTTAGTGAGGTTTACACTGTGCACTTAGAGAGGGATTAGTGGCAATACATCTCATTTATTAGCGCTAATAGGACTAGTGCAGTAACAGTGCCCCGAGCATGCAGGAGTTGAGACTGAATAAGAGGGCAGTGCACTGCTCCAACAAGTGGTCTCTGTGATGTTTATCACGGTAGGGTACAACCTCTGTTGGCCAATACCCTCTGTGTTCTCATTAGATCAACAAGGTCAAGGGTTGCGTTGCTGTGAACCGGACATGATTTACCTCTCACATGGGTTAACACCACAGAGTTCATTTTCTTCATTTTGCTCTTACTGTCTTCCAGATACAGTACTGTCCTTGCTATCTGGGATCCTTGGAACGCCCCTACCCCATTTGAAGTTGACATTTTAAAATGGTTAAGGTTAGGGATTAAGATTAGGGTTTAGTGTAGCGAGGTCCCAAGGATTCTGCATAGCACTAAACAATACAGTACTGTTACTTTGCGGTTTGATATTAGTGTTTGTTGTCTGGTGGAAACCTCGAGTGTATGTTTATGGAGTTTGCGTGTGCTATAAAACAAGCTAAAGCAGATGTTAACTTAAACAGGCTAAACAGGCTCTGTGTAGAGTATTCAGTGTACCGCGCTCCAAACAGCAAGAGGAAGACCCATTAGTGTCTTAACTAATACTGTAAGCAAACATTTACAAAAGGCTGAGAAAATGTGTGCAGTGGTAGGTTTATAAATCACTGTGAAGTCCAATAATTCCGAGCCAGTTTAATCTAGCCAAATCAAATCATTCACTCCGAAGACAAGCACCATGTTTGTATTGCTTTGCCGCAATGTCTTGTGGAAAGTTCAGGGAACAGTCGATGTCTACTGATCTCAGGCTAATACTTATAACCTCCAGTAGAGTGTGTGATAATGCAGGGTGGAGGTGATATCGGTCCAGTGCGAGGGGCTGTAGTTATCCGGCTGTCCAGGCCAGACAACGAGGGTGTGTGTGACCATCACGAGGGGTGAGATATCAGACAGCAGCCTGGAAGCATTGAGTCTGTCTGGGATCTGTTTTGTGTGGTTGAAGGGATCATTCCAGCCTCCTTACATGTTTGTTATCTGGAGTCGCGTCTCAGTGACTGCTGATTGACATCCCTCTCTATTGGCTCTAATTGGCTCTGAATGAACAATATGTTTTTCCTTTTAACATTTGCATGGTCGCTCGAATCCAGACAATTGTTGAAACTTTTGTTGCAGAGAATAGCTTTAGCTGCTTTTTCTCCTTTGAGAAAAAGCATGCCTGCCCCAAAATGACTACATCTTCTTTTGTGAATATGGATGATTTTTTTTGCTAATATAATATAATAGAAAAGAACAAGAACAATAGTGTTTACATGTTTGAGCCCCCTGCACCCTGGCTAATGCCATTACACAGTAAACCAATTGGCTTAGAAACACACAGCAAACCAATAGTCTCTGTAACAGGTGTTGGACGCTGGATAGAAAGCCATGCCTGGGTGTGGACTGTGGACCCCACACAACTGTGAATCCTCCCACTTGGATGGCGCTTCCGGAAGCCTTAAAATAAGGGCCAGCTTATCAGGATGGGTAATGTACTATGTAAGTACACATTAATTACAAGTAAGTACTCCTCAAGATACACTTAATTTTAACCAGCTAAATCCTGTGCAACACCTAGTAATTACATTGTACTTATGCAGATATTGCATGTACTCAGTGGTGTACTAGTGGGTTTATCCTCCCACCTGGATGGCAAGGAGGTTCTGTGTTGTTGTTTTTATCGCACTGCTTTGCTTTATCTTGGCCAGGTCGCAGTTGTAAATGAGAACTTGTTCTCAACTGGTTTACCTGGTTAAATAAAGGTGAAATAAAAAATAAATAAAAAAGGAGGTTCAGGTTGTCATAATGGGTAACGTACACATTAATCATAAGTCATTTTTTATTATAATCTGGAATGACACCCGTATGGTAGTCCCCAGTCAGTGAGGTTAACCTATATCTGGTCCATTTTTGTAAACTCAACCAAGTTGACCCAGATGGTACACTCTTTGGGGGCAAGTGCTAGCAACAACATTGAGAGGAGATTCACGGGTAGATAATTAGAGCCTATTGAGCCTCCAACCTTTGTAATCTCTAACACCCAGCACATCTGTCCACAAGATATTACAACCTTGTGACAGTTATTACTGAATCGAATGCAGCTGAGAAGAAATGAAACAGTAAATTGGTGAATTTAGTGGACACTTTCCCATTTGTAATAAGCATGGTAACAAGCATTTGTTGTAACACCTCTGCAATTATCACCAGTTACGTGTTGTTATTACAGTGTAACTATGAGTTATTACAATTAACTACAATACTTGTTACAGTGTAATTACACTTTTAATTACACTGTAATAAGGACCCCTTAAAATTAAGTGTTACCGAACATTCTGAACACTGCAGAAATGTTCTGGAACTGATTTCCACGTATACATTTACATTTTAGTCATTTAGCAGATGCTTTTATTCAATGCGACTTACAGTTAGTGCATTCATCTTAAGATAGCTAGGTGGCACAACCACATATCACAGGCATAGAGAGTACATTTTCCCTCAATAACGTAGCTATCAGTAGAGTCAGAGCTAGAAGGGGGGAGGGGGGCAGGTGAGGTGAGGAGGAGGATTATTTAGGATACAGTTTGAAAAGGTAGGGTTTCAGAAGTTTTTGGAAGATGGGCAGGGACTCTGCTGTCCTAGCTTCAGGGGGAAGCTGGTTCCACCATTGGGGTGCCAGGACAGAGAAGAGCTTGGACTGGGCTGAGCGGGAGCTGCCCTCCCGTAGGGGTGGGAGGGCCAAGAGACCTGAGGTGGCAGAATGGAGTGCTCAGGTTGTGGTGTAGGGTTTGAGCATATCCTGAAGGTAGGGAGGGGCAGTTCCTTTTGCTGTTCCGTAAGTAATCACCATGGTCTTGTAGTGGATGTGAGCTTCAACTGGAAGCCAGTGCAGTGTGTGGAGGAGCGGGGTGACATGAGAGAACTTGGGAAGGTTGAAAACCAGGCGGGCTGCAATGTTCTGGATAAGTTGCAGGGGTCTGATGGCACGAGCGCGGAGCCCAGGCACATCTAGTTCCGGAGTATGAAACTAATCATGGGCCTAGAACTCTGGAACTCTAGTCTGTTTAGTTGTGTGATTCCTCTCCCATCAGACAGTGAAGGGTTAATGGTTGAAGCAAGGCCGCATGCTGCTAACAGATCAGGCCGTGAGACACAACAATTAGCCAACATTCCAGGCAGGTTGCGAGACAGAGATGTGGAGATGGCAGGCGAGCGCCAGGCTGCAAACAAGTTAATCTAGTTGTATTATCTCTGAATCACGCAACTCTTCTGAAGTCTGGTGCTGTCGGACATCTCAAACCATCGCCTCCGAGGTTTTAGTCTCAAGTTGTCATCACTACGTACAGTAGGCCTACAGACTGGTTGACTGTGTCTGTCAGTCTCACAGATCAGTCTCGCTTCTTATTTCTGCTCACAACTCAGTGCTAGTCAAGGCTTCACAACTTGTCTTTTTTCTGTCATTGTGATTTCTGCTATTGTGTTGATGGAATATTGCATGAAAGAAAAGTATTTGATGTACAAATAGTCAGTCAGTGTGTATTTACATTGATCGTCCCCACCACTGAAACTCACTTACAGTAACCAATGGGTCAGTGTAAATATTACACATACTGGATGTGGATGATAACTCTATGGTCTCTGTTTCCTGTCTACAGAATAGAGGTAGAGGAGATAATTATGTTAGTGATGAGAGGGGTTCTTATCATTTCCTAAAGTCTGACTTCCTCCTTGGAATTACTTTCTTAAGGAAATGACAATGGCAGCCAGACAAGAAAAAGCTGTCTGTCGGTCTTGATATGAGCTGATATGGATTGATCCTGTCAGCAATACAAAAACTATTTGATACTGTTACTGTGGGGTTTCACACATGCTGGCAGGATTTATCACATTAATTCATCTTTATTCATATTTAATCAAGGTTGATAGCGAAGTCAGACTGGTTGCTTGTTAGTTTGCATAGAAAATCAATAATTAACATCAAACCTGAATCCCAAAGACAAATAATTTCCGACATTCAATTGAAATACAATATTTTTTTTTAGCCTGTATTTTTTCAAAAACTCCATTAATCAACTGTATCATGCACACACACACACACACACACACACACACACACACACACACACACCCACACACACCCACACACACACACCCACACACACTTATTGTGACAAACAGGCGCCAAGGACCACTTGCAAAAACATGCAGCATACAGTCATAAGAAATCAGCGCTTGCTAAGTTTATTGTTTCAAGTTGACTCAGTCCGGGCCAGTGTTCAGCCAGACCAGGAGGATGTACCTTATTGCAGGGAGTGGGAAAGTCTGTCCACTTAAAAGAACAATGGAGAAACAAAAGTAGACCTGCTACTGGCCCCAGCCAGACAGTGTAGCCATTTGAGACATGCTACTGGCCCCAGTGAGACACAGTGTAGCCATTTGAGACATGCTACTGGCCCCAGCCAGACACAGTGTAGCCATTTGAGACATGCTACTGGCCCCAGCCAGACACAGTGTAGCCATTTGAGACATGCTACTGGCCCCAGCCAGACACAGTGTAGCCATTTGAGACATGCTACTGGCCCCAGTGAGACACAGTGTAGCCATTTGAGACATGCTACTGGCCCCAGTGAGACACAGTGTAGCCATTTGAGACATGCTACTGGCCCCAGTGAGACACAGTGTAGCCATTTGAGACATGCTACTGGCCCCAGTGAGACACAGTGTAGCCATTTGAGACATGCTACTGGCCCCAGTGAGACACAGTGTAGCCATTTGAGACATGCTACTGGCCCCAGCCAGACACAGTGTAGCCATTTGAGACATGCTACTGGCCCCAGTCAGACAGAGTGTAGCCATTTGAGACATGCTACTGGCCCCAGCCAGACACAGTGTAGCCATTTGAGACATGCTACTGGCCCCAGTGAGACACAGTGTAGCCATTTGAGACATGCTACTGGCCCCAGCCAGACACAGTGTAGCCATTTGAGACATGCTACTGGCCCCAGCCAGACACAGTGTAGCCATTTGAGACATGCTACTGGCCCCAGCCAGACACAGTGTAGCCATTTGAGACATGCTACTGGCCCCAGTGAGACACAGTGTAGCCATTTGAGACATGCTACTGGCCCCAGTGAGACACAGTGTAGCCATTTGAGACATGCTACTGGCCCCAGTGAGACACAGTGTAGCCATTTGAGACATGCTACTGGCCCCAGTGAGACACAGTGTAGCCATTTGAGACATGCTACTGGCCCCAGCCAGACACAGTGTAGCCAGTGTAATCCCAGGGTTGACCAGGGCCAGGACGGGTGTTCTGTCTTTTCATTCAAATACCCACCACTTAATCCTGTTAGTCCTTCATGCCAGGAATTTCATTCAATTAAGACACAGATTAGCACAGGGGTTTGCAATGAACTACAGGACTTGGTCTTGGGCAGATAAAAGCAAACACAGCTTACCTAACATAGAGAGAGGGTGCTTCTGGGAAAGCGGCGGTGTGGGAGTGTTGGGCATAGAGTGCTTTGCACCATGGGACATAGTTGAATCAGTAGAGCAAAAGTGTGTGTTGCCAAATGGGAGGTTAGACATACAAAATCTATGCTATTTTTGTGATTCCCTTCCATACCAACTTTCATACCAACCAACCAATTTTCTATTTTTCTACTCTGATAATCAGGTGTTGAAAGTTGGCTCTGTTCTTCTGTTTTACTGTAAGGGGTCGGAGAAGCCCATCCGTCCATCCATCCATCCATAAGGCTCTCCCTAACAACTTGTCACGACTCAAACTCCCCAAATGCATATAAAACAATTACACTTCCTGGATCACTTCCAAACCAGAAACAACTTCCATAAATATGTTGGGGGTTCTCACAACATGCTTCCTTACTGCCAATGTCTTCCCCTTGAGAAGTGTTCACATTTACATCAATATCCACTTTATTGTTTCATCGGTTACGCCTAGAAACACTATAGCGGTCCCCATTTACCCCATTCCCACAGTAATGTCTTCATTTATAGAAATCCTTCTCAGCTAGGCTGTCATTTTCACCTCATATCATTTCCTACACTAATGCTTCCTATATGCTAGAAGCATAAACAATGACAAATCAGGGTGTTCAGTCTTTAGGGCCTGGGCCCGGTTTCCCAAAAGTATCTATTTATTATTTTTTACCGCCTTTTCTCCCCAATTTCGTGGTATCCAATTGGTAGTTACAGTCTTGTCCCATCACTGCAACTCCCATATGGACACCGGAGAGGCGAAGGTCGAGAGTCGTGCGTCCTCCGAAACACAACCCAACCGAGCCGCACTGCTTCTTGACACAGTGCCCGCTTAACCCGGAAGCCAGCCGCACCAATGTGCCGGAGGAAACACCGTACACCTGGCGACCGAGTCATCGTGCACTGCGCCCGGCCCGCCTCCCAAAATAATCTTAAGGCTAAATTCATCTTATAACCTTTTGGGAAACCGGGCCCTGGGCTGTTCACTGATCATTCTAACAAGCACCAAATTCTTTCTTCAATGTAAACATCTGATTAGCCAGACTCTTGTGAAAAAAGAACAATGTTTTCCTTGATCTTTTTCCTGTTCCTTTTATCAGTGGTTTGATCTGAAAAAGTGACACATTGAAGTGTTCCAAAAATGATTAAGATGTCAGAGTGAGCTGGTAATGACGGCGATTATATAAATATGAGAAAGAGTTGGGGCATGGACTCAACAAGGTGTCAAAAGCGTTCCACAGGGATGCTGGCCCATGTTGATTCCAATACTTGCCACAATTGTGTCAAGTGGGCTGGATGTCCATTGGGTGGTGGACTGTTCTTGATACACAAGGGAATCTGTTGAGTGTGAAAAACCCAGCAGCGTTGCAGTTCTTGACACACTCAAACCGGTGCGCTTGGCACCTACTACTATACCCCGTTCAAAGACACTTAAATCATTTGTCTTGCCCATTCACCCTCTGAATGACATACATACAAAATCCATGTCTCAATTGTCTCAAGGCTTAAAAATCCTTCTTTAACCTGTCTCCTCCCCATCATCTACACTGATTGAAGTGGATTTAACAGGTGACATCAATAAGGGATCATAGCTTTCACCTGGATTCACCTGGTCAGTCTATGTCATGGAAAGAGTTCCTAATGTGTTGTACACTCATTGTATAAAACAATGTCTCCAGAGTTCTTTAAACACACACACACACACACAACCTGGGTTCAAATACATGTGTATTTGAGTATTCTTGATTGAAATACCTATTTTCTATGTGTTTGAGTATCTTCAAATAATGTGGCTCAAATCAACCACTTCTATTGGAAGTGTTTGAAAGTATTTTCAATTACTTATATCAAATACTATTTTCAAATACCTGGATTAAATGCATGGGAGTGTATTTGAGTCAGTGTATTTGAGTCAGTGTATTTTAGTCAGTTTATTTGTGTCTGTTTATTTTAGTCAGTTTATTTTAGTCAGTTTATTTTAGTCAGTTTAAGCCAGTGTATTTGAGTCAGTTTATTTAAGTATTTAAATTTTTTATAAATCTATTTGAAAGTAATTGAAATACCCCTAAATAGTATTTGAACCCAGGTCTGACACACACACACGCACACACATACACACTGTAATCTCACCTGGCCTGTGCTCCAGATCCGCTTTTAATCCCCTTCCCTGACATTCCAGGGGGATTGTGGTGCACAGCTGACCAACCCAGTCACCAGGGCACCCATATGCCCCTGTAATTATACTCCCCCGTGCCATCCCCCATACCCCCCATCCACCCCCGTACCCCACATCCACCCCCGTACCCCCCTGTATTTATACCCCCTTCCTCTCTTTTCTGCCTCATCCTTTCCATGGATCACCAACCATCCATAATATCTCTGTCATGGTGGTGCACGCTCCATTCTCTGCTTCTCTACGGTTCACAATACCCCTAACAGTCCAGGTGCAACGGCTTCATCAGTCCTATCACTGTTTCATTACATCGATGTAACAACATTAGAGATAGGATCAAATTAACATTCGTACAAGGTAGTTTCCTTAATCTCTGTTCATTTTCAGAATCACAAGCACTGAGCCTAGTTACACTGCCACCCTCTTTGCCAACTTTATGTCAGGTGACCAAGTGTACTGCAGCCTACTTTATGTCAGGTGACCATGTGTACTGCAGCCTACTTTATGTCAGGTGACCAAGTGTACTGCAGCCTACTTTATGTCAGGTGACCAAGTGTACTGCAGCCTACTTTATGTCAGGTGACCATGTGTACTGCAGCCTACTTTATGTCAGGTGACCATGTGTACTGCAACCTACTTTATGTCAGGTGACCATGTGTACTGCAGCCTACTTTATGTCAGGTGACCATGTGTACTGCAGCCTACTTTATGTCAGGTGACCATTATTGCCATTACAAGAATACCATTGCCACCGGCAACCACTTGTTTCAATGTACAGCGTCTGCTAAATGGCACAGGAATCCAAAGAGAACCCTGTGCTGTGCTGTGTTGTGTTTTTTTCCCTGCAGTGAGAGAGGAGCTGTTTCCATTGCAGATCCCTCTTCCCTGAGAGTCCTCTAAGGGTAATTAAAATCTCAGCAGGTGGAAGCTGAACAGGATATGCAGCCGTGCCCTCATACAATGAGGGTCATTCTTCAAACCCTGCACCAGCCAGGCATTCGACAACCAGGCCTGAAACAGCACTCAATCACAATCACTAAAAACATGTCATTTAACAACCAGGCCTGAAACAGCACTCAATCACAATCACTAAAAACATGTTATGGCTCATCTGGAAGGTTGGCTTTGCTGGTGATGAAAGTTTACTTTTTTTGGTGATGGTTTTAAACAAAATATAGATGAGTTATGGTATGACGAATGATGTGGTGTTCTTCAATCTAATACTTAAATCTCCCTGTGAAGGACACTTGGTAAATTATTTCATCTCTTCGGTCTACACACTGAATCTGAGTGCGCTCTCTCTCTCTCTCTCTCTCTCTCTTTCTTTCTCTCTCTCTCTCTCTCTTTCTTTCTCTCTCTCTCTCTCTCTCTCTCTCTCTCTCTCTCTCTCTCTCTCTCTCTCTCTCTCTCTCTCTCTCTCTCTCTCTCTCTCTCTCTCTCTCTCTCTCTCTCTCTCTCTCTCTCTCTCTCTCTCTCTCTCTCTTCTGTATAGCTGTGGTTTCTTGTTGACTCCTCTTAACTCATGTTTCTGGCTCTCTCTTATCCTACAGTGAGAGGCTGTGAGAGCAGATCTCTGGGCAGCACAACCACTCCACCGGTCACCTTTTAAATTAACACAGATCCTGAGGTAAAAGAGAAAGAGGCTAATCCCTTAGAAAAAAAGGATTGGAAATTACACTGCAGGGTCTAAAGCCTGAGAACGCTATTGCTGTTTTGGCTGCCCTGAAAGAGGAGACTGCAAAAAAGAGAACAAGACATTTTCCTCCCACTGACTGCTATATATATATAAGGTTGTTTCAAGATTAGGACATTACCTAAGAACCCTAGCTACCGCTGACGCCACCTCAGAGTGAAACCTAAAGCCTTTAGAATGTTCAACAAAGTCGACTTCATTTTCGCTGCGGAGTCCATCTGTGGCACGAAGCGGACAAAGGGCCCAGGATATTAACCCCCGACTCCCCTGGAGTTCTATCCAACTGGGGTCATGTTCCCAAATGACGCCTCACTATGGGAGCAGTCTGAGGCCACTGGAACCAGACCATAACTCACCACGGAGGACATCACCCAGTCCAAACAGTCTTTACGGTTGTATTGTGTTTGACCACTTGTTTTGACTGTTTGCTCAAGTAATCTGGATCTGAATTGGAACAAAGCACCACCAATCAACTTTATTTTCAATGTTAAACCGTCAATTTGTCATATTTGTTCTTGAAGAGGGGAGGCATAATGCTTCAAAGAAGGCCTTCTCTTGAATGACGCGCTTTTACCTACTGCCTATTGCCTATACTGTTGCGTTCCATCCCTTTGCAGTCTAATACACCAGACGCTTTATACCTCCAGTAGGGCTACCCTGCCCTGAGGATCAGCATAGTGAACACTCCTCAACCAAGGGGGACATAAACACTGTCCAGACTGATGGGTTGTTTGTTTGCTTTGCCACCCCTAAGTATTAGAACACGGAATCAGGGGTCCGTCAGAGGCCCACGGGGGCCCCTAGAACAACACTCCAGGGATGGCTTATCAGGAACCGCTGCCGATTCTACTGATGACACGGGTCTGCTCGGTTCCGACGAGTCATCCTCAGACATCACTTTTATATTTATGACCACTGAAAGGTGGACGGGTAGAAAAACACAGCAGATTTATAGGTACCACACTGGGGCTTGGGCTTGGGCCGCAATTGATGGAAATCTGTGGAAAAAGGACGGATGTGAATAGCAATGGAATGCAGCAGCATGGCAAAAATGGGACATCTATCAAATGATCCTGACCTACAGGAAACTCCTACTGATTCCTACTGTGGTGAGAGGAGAAGCGTTCAACTGTTTTACTTCAGTGATTGATTGCTGATTCTCTTGGCTGACCGTAAATGGGTATTCAGGCCTAGTTTGGTCAGACCATTGGTTGAATTGGTATCAAGCACCACAGTAGTATTTTTTTAGTTACTCAAATAACACTTATCTCATACACCATTGGCTAAGTGGTCATGTCTTCATCTTTAATATTAAGTTACAAAGACATCTATATATACAATTATTTACAAAGACATTGCATATAAAAAACAGAGATGATATTTACATAATATCAATTGGCACAACGTAACATGCAACAGCCACATTATCAATGTTGATAAAATCATGCACAAACACTTGTACAGCGCTTCGCTAGAGTCAGTTTAAGGCAACATCTGGCAAGATACGTTAGCTCTCAGGTCACAATGCAAAAGACCTGTAAAATATTTTAAAGAGAAACTCTAGTATTGCCTGATTGATTTAAAGGGACACAACATGTTCTAGCCCTTAAAGGGATACTTTGGGATTTTGGCAATGAGGCCCTTTATCTACTTCCCCAGTCAGATGAACTCATGGATCCCTTTTTTATGTCTCTGCGTCCAGTATGAAGGAAGTTAGAGGAAATTTCGCGAGCCAATGTGAAGTAGCATTAGTGCAATGACTGGAAGTCTGTGGGTATCTGCTAGCATGCTAGTAGCGAAACTACCTCAAACTTCCTTCATACTGGACACAGAGACATAAAATGGTATCTACAAGTTCATCTGACTCTGGGGAAGTAGATAAAGGGCCTCATTGCCAAAATCCCAAAGTATCCCTTTAAGTTACCCCATAAATAGGGCCCTGTGTTTTGAGCAATCATGTCACATGACCTGGATTCTAACCTTTATTTAAAGCTTTTTTCTCCAAACTCCCCCTTTTTCTGTTCATTTCAGATGGTCCAGCACCATCCTCAGACAATTGCATTTTTGGTTCAATTCTCATGTCTGGATAAAGCTTAAAATACAGGATAAAATCTTGCTATGATTGTGGAAAACACAAGGCCCACCATAAAAAAAAAAAGAAATGTAATTTATTAAACGTGAACAGAGTAGACTACAGTAGGTAAACATTTTTGCTCTCTGTAAATCACACTCCACTCTTTTCCTCTTGGCCTTTGGCTGGAGTCCTACTGAGGAGAGAGGGAGGCGTGCAGACCGGTCTCCTCTGTGTCTCGGGCGGTCAGCCTAAACAAATCATAAAAGCCTGGAGAACAATAACACTGTATTTGCTAACTCTGCATTTTTCTCAGCCGGCCAGGCGGCCACACCGCCAATAGAGAGTGATGGATGACAAACATGTCACAGAACACTGTATAAACACCAGGGGGATGTGTCACGAGAACGGAAAACATTAAAACAGTGGTGAGAAAGAGACTCCCGAAGAGCATCCTGTGTGGCTCAGTTGGGAGAGCATGGCGCTTGCGATGCCAGGGTTGTGGGTTCGATTCCCATAGGGGTCCAGTATGAAAACGTATGCACTCACTACTGTAAACCCTCTGCATAAAAGTGTGTGACAAATGTTAATGTGGTATCAGTAACTAATGGTGTACACATGAAGTAAGTCATTCATTGTTGCCTCTCACTAAAACTGTAAGACATAATCAAGTTATAAGTCATAGAATTACAGTACAGCTCCCAAAGCCTAGTACAAACAAAGTGCTGTGGGTAGCTTACTGTACCGTGTGGAAAGTCAGATATTTTTAATCATCTGAAAATTTGAAGCCAAAATAGACCTTTAATTAACGTTAATCCTTTTTAAGGTTTGAGGAAATACTTTTCCCACAACAGAAACTCCACCTCATGCAAAGCGTTACTGCGTTTGTATGATGGGCACCAGGCTCTCTTTCTACAGTGGGGAAAAAAAGTATTTAGTCAGCCACCAATTGTGCAGGTTCTCCCACTTAAAAAGATGAGAGAGGCCTGTAATTTTCATCATAGGTACACGTCAACTATGACAGACAAAATGAGATTTTTTTCTCTCCAGAAAATCACATTGTAGGATTTTTAATGAATTTATTTGCAAATTATGGTGGAAAATAAGTATTTGGTCAATAACAAAAGTTTCTCAATACTTTGTTATATACCCTTTGTTGGCAATGACACAGGTCAAACGTTTTCTGTAAATCTTCACAAGGTTTTCACACACTGTTGCTGGTATTTTGGCCCATTCCTCCATGCAGATCTCCTCTAGAGCAGTGATGTTTTGGGGCTGTCACTGGGCAACACGGACTTTCAACTCCCTCCAAAGATTTTCTATGGGGTTGAGATCTGGAGACTGGCTAGGCCACTCCAGGACCTTGAAATGCTTCTTACGAAGCCACTCCTTCGTTGCCCGGGCGGTGTGTTTGGGATCATTGTCATGCTGAAAGACCCAGCCACGTTTCATCTTCAATGCCCTTGCTGATGGAAGGAGGTTTTCACTCAAAATCTCACGGTACATGGCCCCATTCATTCTTTCCTTTACACGGATCAGTCGTCCTGGTCCCTTTGCAGAAAAACAGCCCCAAAGCATGATGTTTCCACCCCCATGCTTCACAGTAGGTATGGTGTTCTTTGGATGCAACTCAGCATTCTTTGTCCTCCAAACACGACGAGTTGAGTTTTTACCAAAAAGTTCTATTTTGGTTTCATCTGACCATATGACATTCTCCCAATCCTCTTCTGGATCACCCAAATGCACTCGAGCAAACTTCAGACGGGCCTGGACATGTACTGGCTTAAGCAGGGGGACACGTCTTGCACTGCAGGATTTGAGTCCCTGGCGGCGTAGTGTGTTACTGATGTTAGGCTTTGTTACTTTGGTCCCAGCTCTCTGCAGGTCATTCACTAGGTCCCCCCGTGTGGTTCTGGGATTTTTACTCACCGTTCTTGTGATAATTTTGACCCCACGGGGTGAGATCTTGCGTGGAGCCACAGATCGAGGGAGATTATCAGTGGTCTTGTATGTCTTCCATTTCCTAATAATTGCTCCCACAGTTGATTTCTTCAAACCAAGCTGCTTACCTATTGCAGATTCAGTCTTCCCAGCCTGGTGCAGGTCTACAATTTTGTTTCTGGTGTCCTTTGACAGCTCTTTGGTCTTGGCCATAGTGGAGTTTGGAGTGTGACTGTTTGAGGTTGTGGACAGGTGTCTTTTATAC